>NC_089142.1:87772703-87777703 GCF_009819655.1 Sylvia atricapilla | reverse complement strand
GAAGCTGCCAGGATAGAATGAAACTGTTTGGTAATCCTGTGCAAACAAAGTGAACCACCTGTGGTAAAGTTAGAGATCTTGGGAAGCAGATTGTTACTTTAGTAATTATACACAAACACTTCTTAGTAAAGTGGATTAGAATTTAAAGAATAGATCAGCTTTATGTTCCACTATGAAAAAGGAAAAGTGTGTTAATTGCTCATAGACAGTAGCTTACACAGAGGCACTTCACAGCTGAAGAATATGATATGGAAAAGGCCTTTGTTTAAATAACACGAGCAGTGTTGTGACATGGACCAACTAAAATCCTTAATGCATGGCAAGGAAAATAGAGGCAAAACAATATGACATAAAAAGAGTTCTGGATTTAAATGTAGTATACAGGGGTGCCATCTGTATCAGGCATAGCTAAAGGCACTTTCTTGTTTCTACATTTCTTCCTTAGGCTTGTATTAAATATACCCAAATATTTTCATATTAAGCGATTGCAAAATATAATATGTATGAATAGGTTTTACATACTTCAGTTAAATATGTATATGGATTTTAAAATCCATTTAACCAGAATACCTAAGAAAATAAAAATCATAATATTTTTAGAAATATGTAAGTCTTTAGTGTAAATCAGAAGAGCACATGTAATGTTGTCCCTAGCAGCTGGAAATGTTCTACTCTAATTCTCAGGTTATAATTCCCTTGTACAAAAAAAAAAAATTTAAATTAAACAGAATTAATATATAAGCTCATCAGGAACTGCATTACAGCCTTGCACTTACATAAACCTTTGGGTAAGATAATGATTTCAGATGTCTGAAACAGTTGTTGATCTTAAATACCAAATATACAGCAATAGTTAGGCTGATTAGGGATAAACTTTTAGCCTTTGTTCTGAAGTTCCTTGCAGAGTGGATTTAATTCAGGCCTTAAATCTCACTTGAATATAATTTATTCAGTAGAGCAATATGGGGCCTCACATTTTTATAAGTAGTGTTCAAGTATTTATTGCATAAATTAGTTTGTCTGCAAACTCTAACCAGCTCATGATAATATTGACCTACAGTTCTACAGCTGTGATAGTATTTGACCTTGAGATATTTTTGTAGTTAGTAAATGTTTAATCTTTATTAGTATAATTTATATCAGGAAATTTACTTGAACAAGTACTGTCAGTAATTTAAAAATGCTTTCATATAGTTTGCTCACTTTATCCATTTTTTATTTGCAGTTGAAAAATGAAGAAAAAGATACATATGAGGAAAACCTCCATTACCCTTTTCTTCTCATTTTAACCAAACAGAGATAGAAGATTACACCTTTTTTTAAGATGGACTTCTGAAAATTGAACCATGTATGTGGAATGTGGATGGTCAAGGAGTGTGGAATGCTCATTCTCCCTGAATCATCACTGGAGAAATATTTCTAATCTAAATACTGAGGAAGATATTGTGGTTTGTTTTGCAGAGTATAAACACTAAGGCATCTTTTTTTGTATCATTTTAGAAGTTATTTTTCCAATTATATTCGAGCCTTAAACTGATCAGACTTTGCATGTATGCATTAACAACGGTGTAAAGCTGGCTTCCTTCTTTTTTGTGCCTTTAAACTTGCATGTACTTTGTTGATCTCTTTAAATGCTATTTTTGAGGTGTATTTGAAAATACATGGATAATATATTTTGTGGGCTTAGATAATTGGTTGTAAAGAAGTGAATGCATTAACACTTAATTAGTAAGGAAATAGTTGTCTGAAGATCCTCTAAAAGTGCACCTATTGAATGTTTGTATTTTTCTGCCCTTTTTTTTTAATTCCACTGTTGATTTTTCTGTCCGTGATTGAAATGTCCTCATTTGCTTAAGTGTTGAAGGCTCCTTTTCTATATGCGTGCAAGTATGTTTTTTTTTCCAGCAGGACTTTTCCTCCTGTAGATGTATAAGAAATTATGCATCAGACAAAAGCCTCATAAACTGACCATTTGTCCTTTGGACACAATAGCCTGCCCAGCCCCTCTGCTCCTCCTCTCCAATTATGTGTGATTAGTCTCAGTGTGTTGTGTCAAGAAGGGGGAGTGTGCTGAGTGCTTATTATCTGTTTAGGTACAAGAAGAGCACATTTAGGTTCTGACTATGAATGGAAAGTGAGCCTTTATCAGGACTAAAATCTAAATGCTACTGTCCTAGAAATTGCTTTCAAAAAAGCACATGTTTTTGGTTTTTTTTATAAATTCCAAGAAACATTTACAAGATTACATTTATAATGTAATCAAACTATCTCCCTTGAATTAGTTTATATTGTGGCCCATATATTTGATATACACTTAATGTGATATTTGTTTTACTGGAAAGGACAAAAATCCTACAAAGATACAGGAGCAGTATCTGATTTCTTAACAGTTTAACAGGCTGTTTTAATGACTTCTCAGTAGCAGTCTTTAAACCACAACACTTTTAAAATGCTGAAAAAAGAGAGGGGCAGAGCCCATGACTGAGAGAGGAAGGTACTAGCTGCAAGCAAGTGTAGAGAATCCTGCTGAAATACATTAATTTAAAAACTGCAATTTGACAATAAGCATTCTTCCATATTCAACAAACTGGTCAGCATGTAAACCACAAGCTCCTGAAAGTCCCTTGCTCTTCCTGCTTCTTCCCAAACAAATTTCTTTGCTACCAGTTTGCACGTCCTTGTATTCAGTACTTTTTTATGCTCCATTAGAGCACCTAGATGGATCTCAGAAGGCATAGGTCAAGTCGCAGTTAGATCATACATTTCTTTCGCACAAAAACTTGAATTGCAATGCCAAGTGATGGGCTAACATCACAATAACAGCAATTTATTCCTCTTTTGATAAAAAGCAGCCTATTCTCGGTGTTAGATAAAGACCAGGGGCAATGCAAACCAACCATTTATCCTAGAACTGAGTGGTATAGCTGGTATAAGTTTCATATTCAAACTCCTGTTGGAAAATACTTGTGTAGTACAAAATCAGAAGGATCTCGGAGCAATTTGAAATTGCTATGAAGATGGCTTTAGTGTAATTAGTTTTGTTTGTCCCACACAGCAATGCCTTTGTTTCTCTAAAAGCATGTACAAGGAACTGTTCATAATCAACAAAGCAGTGTGGAATATAGCGCAATATTAAAATTTGTGAACCTTTTATTTTTGAGAGGACCTGAATGTCTGCTGTACAATAATCTAATAAAGATCATTAATTGCCAAAAATAGAAGCAATGTCATTTGAAAATTGTGGTTTTAACTCTAAGAAAACAGTTTTACTCAAATCAGGAGCTGATAATTGCTTTTAATTTCTTTAGTGTCTGTCGTTTGAGATGAAGGCTTTGCACAGGTGCTGCTGTCCCTAAAGTGTGTAATTGATGGCTTGTTTACCAAAGATGCATTTAAGCTTCATCCTGCAAACTCATATTGGAGCTCCACAGGCAGTAAAGTTACTCATCTACATAAGTGCTTGCAGGTTTGGTCCATATACACATTTAGAGGTACATATACAAGTTCTCTTTTTGTTTTGTGGTTTGTTTTTTTTTTTTTTTAATGGGTATTGAAAAGTCACAGATACAGGATTTAGATGAAGCACTAAGAATGTTCTCTTTTAGATACACATCAGAGTCCTTTGCATTAGTAGTTATCGGAATTGTTTCTAAGCACTTAAATTTTAATAAAAAGACAGTGTTTATTAATACATCAAGCATATTTGCTAAGAAAATGTTAGGTAGTTTGTCAAACCATACATTATAAAATGTATCAGAGCCTTTTATGTCATGTGTTTTAACTATCTCTGATACTTGCTATATTTTTAATGATATAATTTACAGTGTTCTGTAACAGAATATTGAGCTTAATTATTTTCTGCTTGCAGAGCATTTGAAGTTGAATGACACCGTGCAAGAGCTACCCTGTTTTCACCGAGAATGGAAATGTTAGGCTGATACAAGGTTTTCTTCACACATTTTGGAAATGTTTACAGCAATGTTGTGTCTTCCTTCTTCCTCAAAGCAAAATGGCACAGAGGAATGACATTCTTGTGGACATCCATTCCTAGGGCACAGTTCTCATGCACCTGGTGCCAGTGACAGTTGTGTAATCTTCAGGACATGAAAGACCAAGAAGAAAGTATTCCATTTCCTGCTGTGAGATATGGCAAAGCCTTGCTTAAAAATTGCAAACTACTCCCAATGGGTAGCATTCTGGAAGACTGGGAAAAATCTTTCCATTTAGGAAATAAATTTGATTTGAAACAACAAACATCTTAAGAATGTGAGATGAGGCAGGAGAACTTGCTATCCCAGCTACCAGTCCAGCTTCAAAATCCTTATTAGACAAGTCATTCACATTTTGCTTGTGGCTTTAATGGCTACATGTTTGCACAAGGAGGAAAGCTGGAAAAATATTGTTTCCCCCCAGAAAAAGCATCTTTATATCTTGAGCCTGGCTGCATACGGTCTATCAAGTGTTACATCTCCATTACAACTCTCCTTCACTGCTCCCTGAACAAAAGGGGATGCGGTGGGTGGAGCTTTTGATCCTCCTCTTGATATGGCAGGTGGCACAGCTGATATGGTGGAGGAAGAGGAAAAAGGCAGCGACACATGCAAGTCAAACAGCACGGTGTTTTATTACCCACTCTATCTAGTGCAAGAGGGGAATAACCAAGTCCTTTTTTTTCACAGGACAAATTATAAATGTGTAGTTTAGCCTGGATTTTTTTTTCTAATGTGTGAGTTTCTTGTTTATTAAGGCAGGGATTTTTGACTGTGATGTCAAACTGCAAATTCCTTTAACTCTTTTGAAATGTTTTGAGACGCTGGTAGAAAATGCTAGGACAGCATGCACTGGTTGTTATGTCCAGAATGTTTTCTGTGCAGCCTGGTCATCCCATGTTGTTTCCTCAGAAAGAGGCAATTTTATTGCTTTCTATCTTTTTATTTGCTTTTTATATTGTCTTGAATCTGATTAAGGTGGTGTCTCCACTGCCACAAGTTTGTAGTCTA